>NC_090778.1:20390000-20422500 GCF_040054535.1 Antennarius striatus
TGCTATTTTTTGATGAGCTCAAAGTAGATACATTGTGAAGCGCAATGACTTAGGGTTAAGTACAAAGATAATGCATACTTGTGAAGTGGATCTAGTTTCATTTAATTGATGTTAGTTTTCTTTGATCAGAGAACTATGTTTATATGAGCTGTGCCACTCTCTTTATGTCCATTTCTCATTGATGTTTTCCCGCCCTACCTTTCCAGGAAAGATGACAAACCCCTCTCAATGTCTTATCATCATTTCAAGCATTTGTACATTTGGCTGAGGGTGTCCCTCAGCAGGAAGACTGTCAGAACAAGAAATGGGAAAATCTTTAGACCCATTTGGGTTTAACTTTGAATGCTGTGCTTTATGGAAACAGGGAGCATGAGAGGTAACGGGATTGAGATGAGGATGAGAGAAGAGTAAAAGCATTTCAGAAGAGACGTCAGAGGTGTCTCCAAGGAGAAGCCAGATCTCCTGTTATAAATTACTGTATTTTCTCACTGAAAGTTTAAAGGAAGTGTTTTCAGGTCTCCCTCAGTGTGTGTGTGTGTGTGTGTGTGTGTGTGTGTGTGTGTGTGTGTGTGTGTGTGTGTGTGTGTGTGTGTGTGTGTGTGTGTGTGTGTGAGTGTGAGAGAGAGAGAGTATGTGTGTGTGCACACAGATAGTATGTATGTATTTTATTTCTGTCTGTTATACCATCATATAAAGATATCAAAGCTAATTTTTTTTTTGCAGAGCTGTTCACTTGTTCCTCTCTTTTCTTTTTCTTTTTCAAACAACTTTTTATCATTTATAACCAGCATAAAGTAGTCCGAAAAAAAAGAATACAAATCCAAATTGTCACCTGACAAGCACTCTGGAAATTTAATAACGTGGAAAACAGCAATTACCTCTACAAAGGAGGTCATCAGTTTGCCAGCAAACTTCACAGATCCTGGAAGATTGGCTAAGAATGTAGCAAAGACAAAGACATTAAATTTTGAAGTGGGTCGATAAAAACAAACTGTCAGTAGGTGTGAGTATGTGCGTGTGTGTTTGTGCGTCCTTCATGTGATGCAGCAGTGCACTGGTGTCATGCCTGGAGTGTACCCTGCCTCACGGCCCCAGTCCGCTGGGATAGGCTCAAGCAACATGGCGATTGGGGACATGCGGAAGAAGTGGGTACCAGAGATGAATGACTGATTATTCATTTTATTATCATTGCTTTCTTTAATCAAACCACTGCTTTCATTGTGTACCACAACCCCATCTCAGTCTTATCACACACACACTGAAACAAAAACAACCTTAAATGGAAAATCATGACCTACCCGGCGCAAACTGTCTTATAGTTCCTTTGTGAGTAGTCACAGAAGATATGTGCCAAATCCTGCCTGGAGGGCCACGTCGTACTTTATATAATCCCCACATTTATTTATCTTTACAGTTATCTCACAACAACAAATCACTTGTACATCAAATGTGGTTAAATCCAAAAAAACCATACAATGAAGAAAACATATATTTATTGAATCTTACATTCCGTTTTCTGCACAAACGCTTGTAGTCACAGGGTCACCCTTTTTTATGACAATTCCAGGCATTTTTACAGCATGCTTCTTTATTGCTTTTAGAGGAAGCTGAGGATTGGCTGAGAAAGGGAGAGGGTTTCTGTGACCAATGAGAAACAGCACCGCATCCAAAAGCCTATGCGCACGCACACATGCACACACACACACACACACACACACACACACACACACACACACACACACACACACACATACACTATCCAGGGTATTCACAATGAACCGCACACTGACAATTATGAATTCCATTGAAGAACCACTCATATGCCTCTACCTGTTATTTGGATTACAGTGCGCCCTCGTTCCTTGCAGTTAATGCGTTCCAGGAACCACACGCGATTAACGAATTCCGCAATAGAGCGACAAACTCTGTATCTTATTATTTACGGTAACTTAAACGTTTATGAACCCTCCCCATATTGATATTAAACCACCTTCTATCTGTATTACCTTTTCCCACACTCTTATCGACTGTTTAAAGTACTTTTGTGTCTCACGTAAGTCCGAGACTCACGGAACGGAGCGCACTTCCAGATACCATCAGCTAATAGAATGCGCGTACGGTGTCACGTGACTCCCTACCAAAAATCCTCGATGAGGTGAAGTCGCGAGGGATGATGCGCGAATGCGCAAGGGTGCACTCTAGTTTAAATGTGAACAAAATTAAACAGTTCTGCTGCGTGTGTGTGTGTGTGTGTGTGTGTGTGTGTGTGTGTGTGTGTGTCTGTGGAACCATGCACATAGTTTCAACAGGTTAATCCGATACTCCCTCTGATTACAGACGCTGCCTTTCACTGTAGTGCAGCTGTGAGCTACAGTCTGGCAATCAACTCAAAGCAGAGAACCAGCCGAGATGCCACATTTTCAGTCAGTCATAAGAAAATCATTACCAATAAAACTCCAGCTGTTACATCCAACCTCTAACTTTTAATTAGTCTATTCACTGGCAAAGTAAAAAAAAACCCAATAACTTATACTTGCATTCATACACAGACAGCTAACTTAAACATATCCCAAATCGCCACAATTAAATTGATCTCCATAGTTAAGGCATAAGCAGCATTCGATAAAAATGTACCCTCTGTGACTTTACTAACTAATATACCATTCCAGCTTTTTGAACTTTTGATTAACAAATTTGGGATAAATACAAGAGTCATGCTAATGGCATAGTATCTAATGAATAAAATTCTGAATTGCACTGAACACACAAAAAGCATTTGGCCTCTGTCTATTTTTACATAACACTTAGATTCTCACACTCATAATTTAAGGAAAAGTGAAAGAAAAACAAACACAGTTTGTAGTGTTTCAAATGTGAGAATCAATCATTATAAAAGGCCCCCAAAGATTCCACTTGACCTGAAATCGGCAGTGAGTCGAAGTGAACCGATAGAACTTTGTCTTTGTCACTCATTCATAGTCCAAGTTCAACAAAGTGATACCAGAGCTGTGCGTCCACTTTTACAGTTAGGCTTGTTCATACAATCACATACAAGTCACATAGACACACACGTATACACACCTGCTTTCTATTAGCCCAGTAGATTGCAGGGAAATTGAGGGGGAGTGTTAAACACACACACATCCATCTATCTGCCCCTCTGTCCACGATAATTACACACTTCCTGCTCCACAATTCCTCTCCGACAGCTTACACTCCAATCAGGTCTCTGTTTGAGTTTGGGTTTGTGTGTGTGTGTGTGTGTGTGTGTGTGTGTGTGTGTGTGTGCGTGCGTGCGTGCGTGTGTGTGTGATTGAAGACTGATTTGCAGGTCCATGTGTTTGCATTGTTTTAACATGTGAGTAAAGCTACGATGCACATTAACATGTGAGGGAAAATTACAATGTTTCTCTAAGAATGTGTTAATGTTCAACTCCTCCTCCTCTGGGGACAGATGTGTCAAAAAAAAAATCAATATTCATAAAATTACCTAATTTTCATCTAGTGGGCCTGTCTGACCCAGGGAGCATGTCTTTTGGTGTCCCCTCCTCTCCTGAGATTTGTTTTGTTTGTGTGCAGTATGTATGTTTATTATGTAATGGATTAAATATATATATAGTGCTTTATTCTAGAAACTCAAAACACTTTACGGTGGTTACATTATTCATTCACTCGTCATTCATATTTGGTGATGGTAAACTACACGTATATCCACAACTGCCCTGGGAAAGACTGACCGAACCATCGCAGCCAATCTGCACCAACATCCTTACCGGCCACCACCAGAACATTCACACACTAGTGAGTCCCTCACTGGAGGTAAAGAAGGGAAAGTGTCTTGTCAAAGGACACAATGACAGATGACCTGTAATCAGTCATCTGTTCTCTCCACCCTAACCAACTCCAATTAGGTATACTATCTTTTAAATTCAATCCCTGGCCTCTGAGTCTGCTTCTGGGTCCAGGACATTTATTTATTCACATTTATTTAATTTATTCACAATATATTTAAAAAGCAAATAACTGATTGTGAATTATATTGTTGTTCATTTCATTTTTCCACATAGATATCATGCTAATGGTAATACTATTAGTAATGGTAACACGAAATATACATTGCAAATCTCTACTGATGCAGTCTCTTAAAAACTCATGCTATCTATCTATAACGCAAGGTGCAGCAATTTTTCATCCAAGGTCAAGCTCAAGGCCCCCTCACAAAATGGACAAGTATTAGACAAAAAGTTTTTTTGTTTAATAGTTATATGTGCAAAATTTGCCTCATCCTGTTCGTGCAATTTCCTTATGCCCCGATATATTTCCAGCAAGGCTCAGCTTTGGAACATTTCAATTTAAACTATTCTTTCTATTCTCTCTTAATATTGTATAAAACTGTTTAAGTGTCTGCATCAGATATGTAAGCATGTGTTCATATCTGCTTGTAAATTTTCTGTGCATGTGTCGGTGCATTGATTCAGACTGAGCCTCCCTCAGCGCTCCTCAGAGTTCTCCTCCAGCCCTGTTTCTCATTAGCCGTCGGTCATGGTGCCAGAATCAATAAGCACAGATGGAAGAAAAAATACATCTCTTCTCTTTGTGAATGGGCAGATCATTAGCAAATTCCAAAGTGTTTACCATCATCACCCAGGAAAGACCCTCTTTCACTTTACTGTACTATTAACAGTTTGTACCTCTGTTATTTCCTTTATGACCTACAGTTTAAAGCTCTCCTCCTTAGTACAAAGTGTTGGAGACATGTGAAATCATACGCTCCAGTTTTGTTTGGCTTTGTAGAATCACTTATTCACTCAACACTCCCAGACACAGATGAAAATATTTAGTCGAAAGTTTCTTTCTGTCTTTCTCTTTCCATCCTCTGCCCCCCTTACGTCTTAAGATGACGCATCTGTTTCCATACGTTGTTGCATGTTTACTAGCAAAGACAAACAGAATAGATTCAACAAGAGGAGGGTGGTGTGTGTTCTAGATTTAGTCTGTGTGTGCATGTGCATGTGCATGTGTGTGTGTGTGTGTGTGTGTTGAAGTATTCATGTGTGCCACCAGGACTACATTAAACAAAAGGAAGAAAGGATGACAGCATCCAACCTCAGTTTGTCATCTTCAGTGTAAACAGCCGTACATCATGCTAACATCTTACATGTGCTTGGCCCAATCACGACAGCCAGTCACACACACACACACACACACACACACACACACACACACACACACACACACACACACACACACACACACACACACACACACACACACACACACACACACACACATACACACATGCACGCACGCACACACACACACACACACACGCAGTTGTGTCAATAGTACAGTAATGAAGGCAAAAAAGCAGAAAGAGGGAGGCGTATAGAAATTAAGACAATCAGAAAATACCTAGAAAGACAACAAGAGAAACGTCCGATAGAGGCAGATTATAAGTGTGAAGGCAGTGGAAAAAGAGAAACTGACGGCAGGATAAATGCTTCCAGTGTTAGCGGAAGAGGACAGATTATGATATGGCTTGGAAACATTCCACAGCACTCGTCTGTAACGCAAAGAAAGAGTGGGTGGGTTTTCCACCTCCACAGAATAAATGATGCGAGGGGAAATGGGAGTAAACAACATCAGTCATTATAATTACTCTCATACGGCTACTCTCATCAACCATTCTCCGACACCCCGCTTCAATCTCTACCTCCTTCCATTTTCCATCTGTCTTCACTTCCAGTCTTTTTTCTGTCCCTACTCGATGACCTGATTATACCTTTTATTTTATTGCTTTCTCCTTCTAGCTGTTCTTGTCGAAGCGCATTTCCTCCTTTGTGAATAAATTTTGGAGTTAGGCTACTTGTTTCAGGCCTTGGATGCAAGGTGATCTGAATCTGGACTGCATGGAAGAAACGAAAAGGCAAATATCACAAACGACTGTCTAATAGTTCTGTCTGAATGTAGAATCAACTGTTAACTGTAATAATAACCTCAAACAAACAAACCAAACTTTTTTACTTGAGGCAATAAGAAATACAATCTATTTCTCTTTTAGTGGACCTCTCTTGTCGAGTATACCTTGAACTTTGCTGAATGTTTAATGAAACATCAGCTGTTTCTATGAATTTGATGTGGTTCTTTTGCTGTTTTGGATTTCCAGACTTGCCTTTGCACTTCCTCTCTCCCTCGCTCTGCCGATTCCAAGACGTCTTTGATAATCCGTAGTGGAACGTGTTCGAATGAAAAGCTTTTGCAGAGACTCACCAGTGTTTCTGTGACTACAAAAACACAAAATTCAGAATATGACAAATGCAAAATTAAGGCAATAGTAAGTGTTAAGTATGACAAACGTCTTAACTCTGACTTTGACACTACTCTTAAAGCTGATAGCAGAATGCTAACATGCTCTTGCTAAACCTCCATGAGTTGAATTATCTTGACTGTAATATAAGATTATGCAAGACGTAACATTTGTTGGTAGTACCAACTACAAATTACAGTTAAAGGTTATGGTCATTTTTACTGTAATGTCACACTGACCATTCATTACAGCCAAAATAAAACACAACTGAATATTTATCAAACCATTTCAAAGATGTCTAACTAACGTGAATGAATTGGGTAAATTATCATGTGATAAAGTTTTAATGTATAACCTTGATGTTTTTTTCTCATTTTAGACCCAGGCCTGGTGCTGTATGGTAACACATGCATTCTGAAATGATTTTGTCTTTGCATTAATAAGCATGATAAACGACCAATCTTCTTAATTCCAAAACAAAATAACGTATCCTTACCCCTGAAGAATACTCATAGAACCATGTTTTAGACTTGCAGCTATTTACTATGTTTACATTTCTTTTTTAGTTTCAGCATCATTTTGTTTTTAGACATGGACTATTATATCAATGAATCTAAGTTACTACTGAATGGTGTTTTCTAAAAATTTCTTTTACAAAAGTTGTTGTTTTCTTTTGTTGTTGTTATTTATTTTTAATTCGTATCATTGTCAGGGTATTGTTTGAGTTGAAGAATTGAATTCAAACTTTAATCGCTCTCAGATGTCTAAATGTAGACTAAGAGGGAGAGAAGAGAAGATGCTTTAATCCTTCTTGCAACTCTAGCAAACTCGGTACAGATACAAAAACACAGAAGTTGTATCCAAGCTACATCAGTGGATCACTGCCCTCTCCAATAAGTCAAATGCTGAACATCTTTCTCACGTCATTCTCATAAGGACCACATTCTTGTTATTCACCGCTGTAGCCTGTGGAAAAGAGCTTTGACACTAAGAATATTTTTTCAAGCCTGGCGCTGAGAACTTGGAACTCACATTCTTCTGGATCAGTCTTGTAGGAAGAACTCACTCCCTCTGTAGAAGATAACGGCCAGCCAAGTCAAACTGATTTCTGGGTGGGACTGATCACCAGCACCAACACTCACCCAACACCACCCACCTTGAGACTGCTGACAGATTAGAAGAGAATAAAACTAGATTAGAAGAAGAGAAATATGTCTTGTTTTGACATTGGAGTCTCCGTGGAGACATGCTGCATGGCACCATAGTTAATTTCTGACTATAAAGTATTTGTAAACATATTAAAGAAACAGTTTTTATGGCACATGGTTATTCATTTGCCAAGAGATATTACCACTGTCTGTTTGTCTGTCATCTTCACTGCAAACTGCTGCAGCCAACAGGAAGATCTGCATGATGAATGGAAGAAGAAGCGTGCAGTTATACCACACCCATTTTTGTAATCAATATATTTTACTTTATTTCTTTCTTCTGCAGACACGAGACAGAAAATTGCCAGCTGATAAATTTCCCTTACTAAACTGTACCTTGTGTAGTCTGGTATTCTTCCATTGCATGCAAAAAGAAATGATAAATAGTTTATGTCAAGTTAAATCAAGGTGCAGAAAGAAACTTCTTGCTTTTTGCTTGTCAGACTGAGCCTAAGAGTCTTTATGGTAGTTAAGCTAAGCTAACCATCTCCTTGTTATGAGAGTCATGTTGGCCTATTAAAATGTTGAAGTATTTCTCCAAAGCCAAACTACACTTGTGAAATCAACTTTCAATAATTTAATTGTACAATTATTTGACATTTTGATGTGACTCTTTCAAATCAATCAAAGTTATTGTAGGAATACTCGGCCTGATATTTACAATCTGAGGACATTTCATTCATTTGCTGACATTTGAAGGTCTCCAACTTGGCAATACCTTATTGGACACAGAAAGGAAAACACACACAGAGAAGCAGAAGCCTGCGCAAAGTTGAATCATTTTCAGTATGTCATGTAGAGGAGAGTATTCACTTAGAGGGTTTAGTTCTCCTGGCAGGTGATGATGGACAATCCTTTCAGGGATCAAGGCTGGAAAGAGGAGCAGATGGATGGAAAATAAGGAATGGAATAGAGGAATCAATAATTCCTCTTCATATAATTCTTTTGGCACATGCAGCTTTGAGATAAGAAAGTTAAAAAAACAAAAACCCCTCAATGAATTATAGAAGGAAGAATGAAAAGAGCTTTAGTACATATCCGCTCTTTTGTTGCTAAGTCATGGCAGGTCAGTCCGTTAGTCCAGGAGAGAAGGAACTTCCCTAATTGCCTCTTCTTTCTTCCTTCTTTGTCCTCCCTCAAACTTCTTTCCCCAAACCCCCTTTTCCGTAGGTAAAGGGAACATTCATTAACAACCTGGAACTCATTAGCTTTAATGAAGCACTCCTCACTATATGCGCAGCTCCACTGAGGGCAGCTCAAGAGACTGTACATCAGTGTTGACCTGTAAGTCTGGAGGTGAGGGGCACATAAAAAAATTGTAATCTGCTGTTATCTGCTGTTATCCAGTCTAAATTTCATTTCTGAATGCATCTTTAAAAAACGCATGGCCAAACTTACATCAACTTCTACCTTTGCTCTGTGTCCTCATCAGGCATCGGACTGAAATGTCTAATGCACTTAGGGAAGTTAAAAAAAGGACACACAACACCCTGCCACCCAGCTTTCCAAACACACCCTCTCGTATGTAAAATGTCAGCCTGACTCTTTTCACTGGTTAGACAGCACCCAGCAGAGCAGTGCTCCTTTCTTGGCTTTAAAATATAATAACATGCCTCAAACTTGCCTCTAACCACTGATCCAGGGTCAGTGAGTTTCTCAACTTCCTTGAGGTTCAGGTTGAATTTGTAGTTCAGGAAAACCGACCCTCTATTTTATAGTTAGCAAGAACTGAAAGGACATATTTGGAAATTTGCTATTTCAAAATGTTGCAACACATGGCTTATTCGTATTTTTGATTCAAGTGCTTTAGATGGCTATTAAGTGCATGGTGGCATGAGAATAAATAGCTGCCACCCATGCAGCTGACATGCCACTCTCCCTCATTTGCCATCGGTGCAGCGAGCTCAAAGGAAGCCACATACCCTTTTTCATTACTTGGAACAGGCCAGCTGTATTGTAACTACAACCAATTTCCTTGCAGTCTATAAAGCTGTCAATCAAAATCGTACAGAACAGGGAGTGGAGGTGGGAACGCAGGGATGGAAAGGGGTGGGCTATAGGGGAGGGCTGCAGGACTCCACACCAGATGTCAAGAGTACACCGCAGGACACGGCTGACAGGGAGGGAGGCTGGTGAAATGTCAGGTTTACCTGTAGCTGTTCTGGGTACGGAATAACAGAAATATTTGGACTTCATTTATTAAATCTAATCAGTGTGAAGGAGCATATTTATTCGTTAATATCAGAAAGTAAATGAATTAATATTCTAGAAAATATGAAACACATAAGATGCAATGATAAATGTGGAGTCACTGTCAGCATGTAGTTAGCAGAGCGCAAAGCTTGGTTCAAGCTATAGGTCGCAAAATAGTGAGAAGTGTCTCTACAGCTAAACACAAGACACAGGGATAGAAAACATAATCCATGTTCACTAGCCAGAGGATTGGAGGATTACGTTTGCCTGTTTTTGGTCTTTGTGTTTGCTGTAAGCTGTTGCTGGCTCCAACTTCATGTTTACAGTGTAGGCACAATTTTATAAATGTTGTCATATAACTAAAGCAAAGACAAGTCCAAAAAGCTCAAAAGAATTCATAAAAATATTCCAATGACAATCAGACCAACGAAATGTTTTGATGTTTTTTATTAAAGTTATGAACAAAGAGACAAATAAGTTATAATATTTTTATTTGTTAGAATTCTATCAGTGTTTGAACATTATTTTTTAAAGAGCTAGTACAATTTTCTACTTTCATGGCTAGCCTTTGACAAATCCAAAGAAACAGCTGTCTCTCTCTCTCTCCACGGATCGGAACATAATACTGAAGGGGAGGTGTCGATGTTGTCTCACGAGAAGTGAAAGTGTGCACCTTATGGTTTTTCTGTTATGGTATATCATTACATATAAACTCTTTAAAAATATACTTCTGTCAAATACCATGACAACTACTATGTACACTACAAAAATAAATTTTCATATAAATAAATTATATGGCATACATTTATCTTTGTAACTGAAAACAAAATACATCCACGCCGACCAAGACCAAAATGGCAGTCTGGAAGAACCAATGATTTTTTTTTTTTTCCTTTTAAAATCCTCTAAGAGCTATGATGAGACCTGTAGTGTAAAATGTTATATACTCTTTTTTTTCCTATTTAACATTAGTAAGCACTTTATACAGATCAAACTCCATTAATGTAAAAACATTAAACTGTAATAGTGTTTTTTTTTTCAATAGACATAAAAATCCCTGCATTTGTTATCCACTGGCATCACAACAATAATGAAAGAAAATAACAACATATTTTATGTTACAAAAATATAAATATCGCAATCGAACATTGAAAACAACAACAAAAACAAATAAAACAGTTGCCATCTATGATTCTCTCCACTACTGCCAATGTGACATTGGGAGGAAACAAAAAGAAAAACAAACAGAACAACCTATTTCATGCAAACAGCTGACGTAACATGGTGGATGGGTGGGGGGGGGGGTTGGGGTGGTAGGGGGGGGGGCACGGCAAAGTTTTCTGGGAGGAGCTGCTGTGCGTACACATATCAGGAAGTGTAAAAGTGGAGGAAAACTGGGATGTGGAGGTGGTGAGTGATGGTCCCAATGGAGGGGGGGTGGGTCTGTACTGGGTGGAATGGGGGGTGTTCATGTACTCATGCTGACATAGATACACATATAACCTGGACCTTACTGGTAGTAAGAGGGACTGGCAATGTAAAATATGACCCCTGAGGCTCTTGGCTGTGTTGTTTGGCAGTTGAGGGGAGATGTCCAATCGCTGTCATGGCGTCACTTTGTGTATTTCTGTTAGCTAACCAGTCATCTTTACACTGAGACGGAATGAAAGGATGGACTATCACGCACACATAAATGTTTTTACACTCAAATACATCGAGACAACATAGAAACACACATTGTCACGCCTTGTAAGGCTTCGCCCTCGTCAGGCTGTGTGGACTAGCTTATCGGTTGGACAGAAATAAAGAGCGACTTGAGGTGAGATATTTCTGTTAATGAAGTTAATGCAGTCAAGTGCCACTTCAATGGGTTAGTACAGTATACAGTCTGAGCTTTAGCTTATCCGCTAGGCACAGCCACTTAGGGTGAAGTGCTGCACCTGGCGTTGACCCTGTTCCAGAATCACGAATGTGAATGTCCCTGTAATGGTGAGAGTTTGTAAAGGTTTACTGCTCGCATGTCTGTATGCAAGACAGAACCGGTTCCGAGCCTGCTGGAGTTTAACATAACCTCTTACAGTAAAATACGACCAGAGAGCAGCCTGACGGACAGTGATACAAAGCTGAGAGCAGAAACAGGTTCCAATGCAGAGGCGGAAACTAAAAGAATATATAAAACAAAATAAAGGGAAAAAAAAACAAAACAACAGCTTTTAAAATTTCTTCATATCTGCTCGTCTTAAATAGCACGCATAGCGTGTCAAGTTAAACAGTAATTGTTTCATAACTACCACAGGTTTGTGATAAAAAATTAATAGTTTAACATGCGTACCTTTATACAATAATAAACACGCACAGAAACATGCACACATATAATCATACCCCTGTTTGATAATTCTAACAGTTTCCCTCACGTTTAGATGAGTGTAAATGTTAGCCTGTTCTCGGGATGGATCTGATGTATAAGCCAGAATATAATGGGGGCTGTTTCACATCATTAAGGCCTACACACAACAACTAAACACACATGCATGCACACACATACACACACGCAGACAGATCACTTAGTTTGCTTTAAGAGACATTTGCATAGAGTTATAAATGTAAATTACTTGAAAAACATTTTCAGCAGCAAAAGTGAATGCTGACAGGTACGTTTTTTTGTCTAGCTGTAACTAATGGCACAGATACACAGATGAGTGAACAGTAATCAAAGATCCATCTCTTTCACACACACACACACACACACACACACACACACACACACACACACACACACACACACACACACACACACACACACACACACACACAAACACACACACACACACACACACACACCATATAAAATGGCAGCCCCAGTCAGTTAACTTGAGGAGTTGTACATCTCCTAAAATTATAACTAATTTTTTGTTCATATTTACATATGTATACATCTTTTTAAATATAGATAGACATATCTGAGAAAATTTTTCCATTGGGTTACAGTAAGAATGAGCACCATGACGGTAACACTGGTGAGTTTCTCGCTGCTTCGGGGTGGGGAGGAGGGAGGAGCTGGGCTGGTCTACGCTGGGTCGGGCTGCACCAGGCCAGGTGTCACCTACTTGTTATTACAGAGGGGTCCGTCTTTGGCCATTATACTTCCATTCTCCACAACTGGAAACAATAAATTACATTAAATTGTTAGTCATGGATCAAAAAACAGTCTTTTTAAAAGGACAGCTCGGCCACATGGATCGACGTAGGTAGTGGGACACTTACCTCAGCTCGCTCGTTCATCGCTGTTGCTCTCAGCTGTCTCAAACTCCAAATCTTGAAGCTCCATGGCCTCCACTTTGTCTCCTTGGGCCTCTGTGTGAGTGTCGACAGGCACATGAGGGTCCTGGAAGGATGGCTCTGGCTCCTCCGGCCCTGATGGGCAGTAACTATCCCTTGTAGTGTATCCTGGGTAAGAAGGTCGGGAACTCTGGTTGGACAAGGGGGCCGGGTGGACGGCGACAGTGACAGAAGCAGACGCTGTTACTGTAGTGATGGGTTGGCAGAACGGGGTTGGGCTGGAGTGGTGGTATGGGAGGTGGTGGGTAGTCTGTGGGTTGTGGGAAGGGCGAGCTCTCTGGCCTGCTGAGTGTTCCCTACGGCCGTGTGAGCCATACTGACCCCCAGCCTCAGTAGAAGTTTCAAAAGCGTCCGTGCGTGGATGGACTGGGGGTAATACCTGCCAGTGCAGCTGGGTCTTAGGGTCCCTGCCGTTACGCTGAGTCACCCTGGGCTGGTGCCCAGGATCACAACCCTGACAGGAGGCAGACTGTAGAGCAAAACAATTAGAAATGTATACAGAAATGAGAACATCTGCAAATAGAGAATCATACATGCAACACAATGCGGGATATTTTCTTACAGAATAGGCTTGAGGTTCGTGTTGTCTGGCTGAGCGCCGATGCCCTGATCCTGCTCTCCTTCTCTCTTCTGTTCTGGCTATTCTGCCCCTGCTGGTCTGGTGGTGGTATTGCTGCTCCTCAGCTCTCAGCTGTCCTCTGTGAGATGGAAGGTTGTAGTTCTGCAGCTCTTGGCTGATGCCGGACACAGTAGTGTTGGAGCTGTACTCAGAGTCAGACGAGTCGGAAGCTGCACCTGAGGTGGTGGTGGTCGTGGTGGTGTGATGTGGACGGACTGAGAAGTGCACTACTTGAGGAGGGGCCTCCGGGCAGGGTGTGGGTAACCTGCTACGACCGTCGATAGGCGAAACCTGGGAGGCAAGAAGTCAGCGGTGAATGACATTTATGTTACTAACCAGTGAATGAAAAAAAGAAGAGACTCTACGTTACATCTCAAATTACATTTGCACCATTCCTTGTCAATAAAGTTGTACTGACAGTTGTATATTTAGGCTTATAGTTGTACTTTTTTTGGAATCCTACCTCTGGATAGGGCCCAAAGTATGACAGCAATACTGGAAGGAGGACCAATCCATTGAGCACTCCAAGAACTGTCAGGATGGCCAACACTGCAAAGAAATATCTGCAACACAACCCAGACAGTAGATGAATAAAGGAACACTAATTTCAGAAACTAGTGAAGTAAAAGCACGATATTTGACTTATACTCTCACATCCTCTGTGATACAACATAAAAAAAAGAAGAGTAAAATTAACGGATACCATTGAGACAACTTGAAAATGGAAGGAATTTATGACTGGATTTTAAGAAACACCAAATAAAGACAGTAAGAGAAACAGATCAGGGGAAGAAACAAAGAAAATACCTACGCAGACAACAGAGGGTCAGACGCGGGGAGACATAAGACTATTACACATGACCAACACAATACTTCCACAAAGACACCTGGCCACATCCCAAACAAACACATACGGTATATAACACACCCCCACCAGACAGGCAGGCATGCACTGTGGTTTTGAGGAGCAAAGCAGAAAGGTACCTTGTGTGCTTCTAAGTCCTGCCAAAGAGGGTTAGTCTTAAAGAAGCCGCAGAGAGAAAAGAAAGGGGAAGCATAATTAGCTGGAGCTGGTTAATTCAAAGGCACTGAAGGAATGAAAAAAAAAAGAATTGGAGGGATGTTGGGGGAAGGGGGGTCACTGGAGAGTGAGGGTGCTCTCCCTTGGGTGTGTGGTGTATAAGCAAACATGGAGAAAACAAAGAACTGAGGAATGTGAAGTGTAGAGGGGAAGGGGTAACGGGGAAAGAGAGGAGAGGCAAGTGAGGGGAACGTTGAGAGTTGGTGGGGCGGGGGGCACAACAGGACAGGGGCCTCTCTCTTGTCTCCAGCTATATAAAAGAGAGGGAGAGGCAAACAAATGAAGAGAGGGGTATAGAATTTAAACAATTTAGTCTAGGAAGAAGAAAAGGGGACCTTTAGCACGCCACCCCTCCTTACTTGCGCTACCTCTCCTTTTCTACCTTGCTTCACTCACTCACTCTCTCTCAATCTCTCTCTCTCTATCTCTCTCTCTCCCTTATTTCCAGTTAAGCCTCTGTGAAATTCCCGGCCACTCCGCAATCCCCTCCGTCTAATTAAATCTCCAGTGCATCAGGTAAGACCCCCAATTGCCACTCCTAAATCCCCTGCTCTCCCTCTCTAGGACACATTGATGAACCATGAACCCCTCTGACTGCCTCCTGATCACAGTGTGTGTGTGTGTGTGTGTGTGTGTGTGTGTGTGTGTGTGTGTGTGTGTGTGTGTGTGTGTGTGTGTGTGTGTGCAGACATTGTGGAGGAGCCTAGAGTGAGTGGAGTTCTCATCTTCCTCATATGGGTGGCCCTACCTTCACCATGCTGCTACACTGAATGGAAACCTACTAAAGCTGGAGTCGGGGAACACACCCAGCTGTTCCAAGCTAAACACAATCAGACCTTAGATGCGTTATTATATAAAAGTCTCACAATCTTTTGTGGCCATTTGTAAATTAAGTGACAAAAACTACGGTGAAAAAATGTTTGCCCACAACCTTTACCTCACCCAAGGTGACAATGTAAGGACACACAAAAAAAGAAAGAAAGAATTAAGTGTAGTTGAAGAGCACACACATTATTTTTCTGGAGTGCAATCCTAAATATTTTGTTCATAGGGTGTGATGTGCAGCAGTTTTGCTTTTGGCACTGATTCGGCTGAGGTGAGATCCACGAACACACACACACACATATGTGCACCCATCCTTCACCTACTTGCATTAGAATACTGTCTCATGATTGTTTCTGTGTGTCATCAATATGCCTGGCATTTCCATACACACCAGATAGGGTAAACGCTACGTCACCTTCGGACCCCCACGCCTGCACACATGTACACATGCATGTGTGCAGCCCGCATACCAGGTTGAGTGCCCCGCCGGGCTGTTTAGAGTAAAAACATTCAGAGGGCTGACAGGGAAAAGTCAGGGAAACATTTCTTTCAGTGTAAGCAGAAAAATACGAGCTGGGCCTGTTCTTGGGCCGTAGTTTTGTTTGCTCAGACAACAGCAGAACCTCTAAATGAGGCCCAGGACCGAGTCAGAAACCAGAGAACACCACTGGAGGTGAGGAGAGAAGGTCTATAAGACCTCCCTGTGTTTGTGCCTATGCAGGTCTGATATATGTGAGTCTCTTGGTGTGAGCGTGTTCACTGACAGCCACGCCATCACTGACCCTTATGAACTACAAGACTGGGAGCAAATTGGTGTGTGTGTTTGTGTGTTTTGGTGAGGTTGTGCATACATGTTCGCTTGCAGATCACAAGAACTTGAGTCTTACCCTTTCATGAAGGCATGGGTAAGCTGCACTACACGGCCACCTCACCTCCTTTAAGTTCACTGAGCTCACTGGAAACTTCTCATAACACTCCTTGCTTGAAAATGTACAGAATCATTCGTTTTCCTTCCTCGTACGGCTGCTGGACGGTAACTTTCTGCCTGACCTTCACAATGCAGCGCTACACAAAAAAAGGAGCCTCGGACACAGAGGCCCCTTGGTGTGTCTGTTTTAATTTCCACTTCTCCTGTCTGTCCACAATTGCCCTCTAGCACCCCCCCATTACACCATTACTCCTTCCCTTGCTTATAAATGTCTAGAGAGGGCAGTTAAACTAGCTGAAAGAGATTACAAAAGCCCAAAGACTTTCTTGTTTTTACTCACTGCCCTTCACTCTCTTTTACTTTGTCTCCCTCAGCTTCCCTGTTTACTCCCTCCTCCTTCTTGTTCTCCGACCTTCAACTCCCCATCCACACCTCGGTTTCTCCTAAAATTGTCAGGCATGAGAGTCACAAAGGGGTAGAAAAGGAGGATGAAAGAACGGACAAGCGGAGGCCATGGGAGTAAGATTAAAAAAAAGGGGGAGTATGTCAATGGTAGCTGGAAAAGAATGAGATTTACAGAGGGGATATGAAAAGGGGCGAAAGATGAGAAAGAGACTGAGGGAGGGAATGAAGGATGAAGGCGAGGGGCCTTCATGCATGATTGGTGTCCTCTGTAGATTCCTTTGTGACATACACGTTGAGGCATGGTCTCAACGGTCTACTGACGCCACACAGACGCCAAACAGTAACCTTTGCATGAGTCCTTACATATTTAGATGAAATGTGGAATTTTGATGAGGTTTAGATCTTATAGTCACCTGACGATGAAGTCAAACTCAGAGCCAGCGAGCATCAGGACACCTAATAAGGTGGAAAAAGCTCCATCAAGCACCGGAGCAAACATGTGCTCCAGCGCCAGCACCGCCCGCTTGTGACGATCCCCTATGGCTGTCAGGAATGCCTGCAGCAAACACAAACAGAAACATGAAACATGTTTAGTTCTCAACCCTAACCCTAACCAAAAAAAAAAAAATCTCAGCATTTCTATGGGCGGAAAAAAATGTGTTTAAGCAGTTTATATTAAAGACTTTAAAATGATATACAAAATCCTCTCCATGCTGAATGAAAATGAAGTTAATATAAAATGTGTGTGCCTACCAGGGCAACATGGACAGTGAACTCCACTCCAATACCCACAGAGGCGATGAGAATGACCACAGGAACAGCACTCAGCTTGATTCCCATCAGCCCCATGAAGCCAAACAGCTCCACAGTCATGAGAGACAGCACTAACACCTGGAAGGAGAGGAGGACCCAATGTTAGGAAGAAAGTGACACTTTTACACAATTTGCTGAAGGTGGGACTGGGGCATAAAGACAAATAGGTTGTGTGATGCTTGATGATGTACAGGGACTGAGGCCCACAACTGGAGGATTTAAAAAGCAGATTAATAATGAAGACGTGAGTTTTTAAAATCTCCACAGAGCATCAGATGATAAACCATTCTTGTACACAAAGATCCACAAACATGGCTATAAGGCTCAAGTCCTCCACAACCTAACACAGGACAATGAATGACTGACTGACTGACTGACTGACTGACTGACTGGCTGAATGAATGAATGAATGATAAGGCAGTAGGCAATACTGCAACTAAATCAGCACAAATATAGTGTGTGTGTGTGCTTGAAAATGGGTGACGTGGGGAAAAAAAAGCCTTTTTTGCCTGTTTGCCTGTTAGTACAGTGGCATTTTGGTACAGCAGTGTTATGAAAAGTGATTGCCATTCCTGAAAACCCTGTTGTCATATAAAAGAAAAACCAAATCGCTACAGCAGGTTTCTGCGTTCTATGTTTCTGTCTCAAAGACGTAAAGAAATAACATTGTGTGTGTGTGTGTGTGTGTGTGTGTGTGTGTGTGTGTGTGTGTGCGTGTGCACGAGCTTCAGTGGAGAGCAGGACAGGAGCTGGGAGTAAATGCCATTATCAGCTGACAAGTGTCGGGTTACATGGGGCCCAAATCCTTTGAAGAGGGCTAAGGTGGGCAGGGGAGTAGCTGCACCAAAGTGTGCATGTGGGTACGTTTACAACAAATGTGTGCATGTGGGTGTGTTTACAGTGAGTGTGTGAAGGTGAGTGCATTTACAACGAGTGAGTATGTGCAGTCTGTATCCATGAGGGCTTTACACAAAAGTACATCTCAGGTAATGTTAGAATAAAGTGTTTAAACTTGCTACTAGGGTCGATTATTAACACATTTTAAGATCTCTGAGATCAACTCTAACCAAATAGAAACAATCAGGGGGAGAAAATCAGATGATAAGTGATCATCATTAATGCAGCTGAGACCTACAGTATTGTGGTGTTAAATTTGAGCATAGTCGATATCTGTATGAACATAACTGGCACAATATGTTACAAACTCTTACAGTGTGTCAACACCACGCCACAAGTAAGATGTGACGATGGCAACACATCAAGCACGACCACACGTTTCCAGCAGCATCACCCTGCTGTTTTGGGAACGGGACTCAAGGCAACAACCTCTCGATGCAGCATTTAAGCAGCCGTTTGTGCTCAAAAAGTTCCTTTTGTAGTCAGTAGAAATTCATATTTTATTGCCTAGCTGCCTTTTGTTTTGCTGATCCAGAAAGAAACAATCCAATCTGTAACTCTCGTAATTTAACAGAACCCCAACCACCACTTCTGTGATCCGTTGAACCCCCCATTGAGTTTAAAACACGCTGTTTTGTGCTTTAGATGGGATTCAAACCAAATAGCTGAGTGGGTTTCCCGTTTTAATTCTGGTGGTGGTCTGACCACTGTCGGAGTAAATGGTTAGACTTGATGTCGCTACATAAGTCGTCTTTTGATCTCGCTAGTAAAGCCTGGAGGATGAACATGAGGTCTCCCCTCCTTCCTTTAAGGGTTCGGGTGGCCTGGCCACTGCCTGTCGTAAACACAACCCATCAGAGAGAAAAACCAGAGCACTCGCTGTGTGTGTGTGTGTGTGTGTGTGTGTGTGTGTGTGTGTGTGTGTGTGTGTGTGTGTGTGTGTGTGTGTGTGTGTGTGTGAATTATGTACCTGCATGTTTACACCTTCAAGCTGTGTGTGTGTGTGTGTGTGTGTGTGTGTGTGTGTGTCTGTGTATGTGAATGCATGTTTGCATCATGCATCCCTGGAAACCGCTCTCGTGAAAGGACAGGAGGAGACTGGAGGGTTGTTTAATAGGTCTAGAGTGGGAGCAAGTTGCCAAAGCAACTTTGTATCCTCTCCCCATTTATTTCAGCGTTGGTGTCTGGGAGTGTCGGACTAGACTAAACAGACCGACTCTAACAATACAGCACAAGTTAAACACTGGTGACTAGCGCTGCAAAAACACAGAGCAGCCCCTTCTCCTCCCCAACGCTTTGCTCTCTGAGATGCTTTCAGGACGACACATAAAAACCAGAAAACAAAGAGAGCAGAGCTTGAAAAGTAGTTTCTATCTTTCTGTCTGTTTCTAACACACTACATTAACCTGAAAGACTATAAACATAAAACTTCTACTGCACTTCAGGGGTATATGTCTGTCTCTATAGTAAACTGACCATGAATTTATAGTTGAAAAATCCTAGTTGACAATTCCCCAAATCCAACAGAATGACTCCACTGGGTCCTTGTGAATCTCTTCACAATTCGGCAGCTCCACATCTTTCTCATCCACCTTCCCATTTGCACAAGTTCTTTCAGCTTCAGATCCCACCCCTCCATCAGTCTCCCTGTAACTACCTCCCACAAGACATTCATAATACTGACCCTCATTTATACCTTTAAATCCTTACTGACACTTAGTCAGTCTGATTGTAAATCAATAACCATATTTGTACTTGTGGTTACTGTTTCTGTAAGATTATTTTAGCCCATATGTCAGGTTTTTTTTTTACATTGTGTTTCGTAATGCCTTGAAAGACGCCCATAAATTAAATTATTATAATCTGTTGGAACACTTACGATGATACCGGCGGTCCAAGGGTTGAGCAGGAAGAGGGCACAGACCAGAAAGGTGCAGGCAAGTACAACACTGATGGACAATAGCAACCAGTGGCGCAGACTAACATACTGCTCCCAGAACAGGAAGGGGTATCCATTTGGGTAGGATGGTAGGCCTTGTCGACTGTAGTTGCTGCAGATGGCCCGCACGCTCTCGATGGCCTCCACAAACTGTGGCGTCTCCCGGAGCCCGTTGAGGTAGAAGGGGAACTGTGCGTATTCGATGGGCTCAGCAGCCGGGACTAGATGGAGGGAAGATGAGAGGAGAGTTCATGTGTTAGTCTGCCGAAATCACTATATCACTTTTATTAGACCTAAAGTAGCAGTGCATGATGGTTATGCACTTTGGGGTCTTGGACACCACACAGCTGTGCCAGAATTAATTTTTTAATTTAGATGACTGAGGAATGCTTTGGATGAACAAAAAAAAATGAAACCGAGACAGCACTGACATCTGCAGATGATATTTGTCTGTCCTGATTAACTGACCATTTAGTGTATCTGTAGAAATAATTTTAGAATTTTCAGCCAAACCAATATCAAGGCTTTCACTCCACAATTCAAATGTGTTGCAAGAGTAGCTACATCTGTGTGCATGTGTGTGGGATGGTGGTGGAGGTAAAGGCGTATGAAACAGAGCTCCATTGACTCAAACCAAGCCGCTCTGTGGCCCAGCCTGTACTAATGAGGGCCTATCAGTTCCAGACACAATGGAGTGTGAGAGCTAACGTTGATCCACAGTAATTACGATGTCAGAATCTCTACCATTACCACACCCTAAAGTTAGCATTGCCATGTAAAGCATTATATAAAAGGATAAATATGCATACCTGCCTATACTACCATGTGAAGTCATATTCGTTGTTGTCCAAACAGTGTATTCATTCACATTTGTACTTTCAGCGTAATTAACAACAAACCACTGGATGAACAAATTGAAAAATATTCTCCACTTTTCTCCACCAATCTGTATCGCTTTTCTAACAAGAAAACATATTTTTAGGACTGTCTGAAGCTGCTGAGTGTGTTTATTCTACAGTGGTCCCTTCAGGGTCAGACAGGAGCACTTGCTAACATGGTTTTGTCCATTATAATCTCAGCCATAAATTTCCATTAGGACACTAGTTGGCTTTCGGCCAACACAGATCTGCTCCAGGGGGCTCCCATACAGCCAAGCACTTCACGCTGCTTATCCAATCATATCCCCCACCGTAAAGGACTTCCTGCTTGTTATCCAATTGTGATTCCCACCCAAACCCAGTCTACCCTTGTTATCCAATCATTTTCCTCTCTTGTGGAGCACTTCCTGAGTTGTACCAATCACAGGTTAGAATCAAACGACATTACTATACTTTTTATGTGATTTACAGTCTGTGTGTGTGTGTGGTAGAGAAATGAGAACAGGGTGTGCGTAGTGTTGGGGGTCACTGAGTTTTAATAATGTGCTGGTGTGTATTTGTGTGTGTCTAATACTAGGGGCCCATGGTAGTCAGGATTATAGCATGCACCGCAGGCACCATTAGGAGAACCACAGTGAGCTGTATCTTGGTCCCTGGCTTTGCAACCTGAGATCACCCATACATTCATGCACACACACACACACACACACACACACACACACACACACACTCACACACGCACACACACACGCACAGTGTGCAGTGGTGCATTAAAATCTACTACCTCTCTTAAAGCTAAGAAGCAGACAAGGAGCAAGAACTCAAGCCACAAGATGTAAACACTGCTTACATGTAGCAGCCACCTTATAAAACCTTAAAAAAAAGATAAAAAAAAGTCTCAGCCAACCCCACAGACGTTTGGCTTCAAATTTCAACAAAAAATTAGCGAGCAAAATTTGTTCAACTGTACCATGTAGCAGGTTTGAACTTTAACATTTCAAATTAGCTGCATTTGTCACACCAAATAACATTACTTTTGAAATTTCCTTCCTTGTGTCAGAGCAGAACATTCCGTTACGGTAACTTATGTTATGATGACTTACTGCTGAGGCGTGTCTCGGGCATGAGGTCGGTACGGTCGTGGAGCCACTCAGGAGGGTGTGGGCGAATGTTGGCCTGGGAGGCGGCGTAAGCCACGGGATCATTGCTGACCCAGGCAGTTAGGTAGATGTAAAAAGCTCCTGGGTTGATGATACCGTCTGCGTCCACAAGCCTCTGACGAGTCAGCTAAAAAAACCAAAGGAGACGATGGTTATGTTAAAAACACAGCAACTCAAGTACATTCCGCACTACTGTTAAGAGGAGAAAATGATGTCGTCATTAGTTTGAACAAATTTTTTTAAATTTAAAAATGGAATGAGCACAGATTGAGCAAATAATACAGTTTAATTGAAAACAAAATAAATGGAGTCTGTAATAGGAAACCATGTTCCTGCCCTTAAGCATACATTGGACATTATTGCGGAAGTAAAACACGTTGAACCGACATATTCTCCAGGTGAGCTGACCATAGAAATGCTTATTTATACACATGCATGAGTGCAAGAGAACGCAGCAGCTCTCAAAACAAGAGCCAAATATTAGTTTTCCTCTCTTGCCAACCAAAAAAAAAAAAAAAAAAACGAAAATAAGAAAAATATAAAAATCAACAAGTATAACACTGAAAGTCTTTCTGAAAATTCCCGTACTTCTCATTACAGCTTCCAAGAATTATCATGCCACATTAAAACATGGAAAATGTTGAATCAGCCTCCCTCTTTACATACACTAGATACTGGCTGGCTAACCTCAGGCCTGATGTCCAAAGTATTCTGAATACATTTCTGTCAAGATACAGCTGCAGAAGATGAAGAAAAAAATCTTCTGCCAAGTCCTCTTCATTCCAACAGCAGACAATTTAGAAGCATATTGATATTTGTTGTACGAGACAGTAATATGACTTCTTAGTTAGCGTTCTGTTGCTGACAGGGTTTTTCCTATCATTACAACATTTGCCCACTGGGCATGAGTTGTTTTTATGGCATTAGCCAAATTAACAGAAGAAAAACCACAGAGTCCTCCACCTCATTTTTTGTTGTTGTTGCTAATTTATGGTCCAATTTGCACTGTGTCCTCGCGTCTGCGTTTTTAAGCACACATAAAGGGCTTTACCATTGGCTGATTTGTATTTGAATCAGCAATTCTACTGCATACCCATGTTCTTAACATTAAACATCATTTGGAAATGATCACCCAGACGGGAGTGGGAATCGAACCGCCGATTTTAAATCATAGGACGACCCGCTCTACCGCCCGCTTTACCACTGAGCCACTTTACCACTGAGCCTTATTTTATTTTATATTTTAATTTTATCTACTTAGCAGATAATAGCATGTTCACGCACTTAGTGAACATGAGGTATCAGCATTTCAACTGATGCTGATGATATCATCAACTTTTAGTTTAAAAGTTAAGCTAAAGGTTAATATCTTTTACTTTTAAAGTTAGTTACTTTTAAAAGTTTAGGAATCCACTTTTATCCACTTTAACTTGCTGTTTTAAGCACACCAAGAATTTTGTGTTTCTGTATGTTTGAGGATTATTATCTAGCTCTTTCTCCATTGGTACGACTTGCTCCACTGGTCAGGAGGTAAACGGGAATGATTGTCTTGCCCTCCTACGTGGAACCAGAGGAGCGCAGCCAAACAGAGCTGTCTCCTGAGAGGTAAAACCATTAGCGTACGCCGCTCTGCCACTCTCCCTTCTAGGAACCATAAATCCCTTCTTCACACAGGCAGGGAGAGTTTTGGAGGTGAAGCTGGAGTCGTGGGGTTATGTGGATGAAGAAAGGACTAAGGGTTTTTTTTTTTTGTGATGGGGGAGGTAAGGGTGGGGGGGTGCCTGAGTTAGCGTAACAATAAAAAAAATTGGCTTGAGTCCCTGTGCACGTCTGTATGCAGTTAACCTGGTTGTTAACACTGAAGGAAATGCCACCCAGCAAATGTAGTAGAGCTATAAAAATAACACAACATCTGTACAAATGTTGCTCACACTTGCTTCTCTTAACCCCTACGGTTACCCAGAATGCCTGGTGCCACATATCAACCATTCCCTGAACAGGAAAAAAACCCCACCCTTCATAGCATTAGCATCTTAAAAGCACTTTGAAACTTTCCTCCTTCTTCTGTAAATAGTCACGTCCTCCAAGGTTTTTTCTTTCTCTTTTAAAACCGCATACACAAACCGAAAGCGTGCGCACACAACTCGCTTAAATATGATTTCCAGGCAAAGCCACCAGGAACAAATGGTTTCCTAGCACGTAGAGAGATGTTTGCAGCGACAGATGAAAGGCAAACCACAGATCCATGGAGTGGCATATCAAAATAAAACATCTAGCTTTTCAACATGCCTTGGTTGAAAAAGATCTGGTCCTCATTATGAGAAAAAAAAACTGCTACTGCTGTTCACGTACGCATCACTGTCAAAAGCTGAACGTACATTCAAAACATACGAACGCACGAGCGGGGCTGTTTCAACAAAACCACGTGCTTCAGCTTTCCTCATTGAATGAGAGTAGTACAAGGGGGGGGGGGCAACAAGAGGGGCAGTTTGAGGAGGAGTTTGTGAGAGAGCAAGGATTCCAGAGGATCTGGGTTGAATTTAATAGCGGGATACGCAACAACTGTATGTCTTCAGGCTGTCACAGGAAGCCCAGGCAGCTCCGCGGGCGGCCCCCGCACACCTCATGGCAAAACATTTCCCTCCCAGATGGGGGAAATGATGTCACACCGCCGCACACCAAGCGTGTCTCCACTTCCTGGCGGCCGGCGCAAAAGATGACAGACGTTGCGTGTCACAGGGAAAAGCTTTGAACGCAGCCTAAAACAAACTCTAAACATGCAAAAACACATGACACAGCAGTGCTTTATGTCAGAATGAATTATCTCGGAGGAAAATGATATTTGTGTTGAAAAGGACAGGGCTTACTTTGTGTACGAGATTTTGTAGAAATCCCAGCCAAGAATTTTGTTTTTATATTTCCCAAGTGCCTTATCTTTAGTTTTCATGGTGTCCTGCCAAAAAATGCAGCCATGCGTCCATTTTTGTCATTTCTTGGAGCTGGTACTGAACTAAAAACAGCAAAGCCATGTCTCGCCGAGTGTCGTCACCTCCGTGATACACAATCTACTCTCTCCCTTCCTCGCCACTCTTTGGGTCTGTCAGCTGGTTTTCTTAGCTGTTGACGTGTGTCACTGTTTGATGTCAAACACCCTCAATATATTCTGTACACTAGGTTTTATGTAACTTCTTTTGACAGCAGCTCCAAATTGGAAGAGCTCTTGTAAATACAATGTCATGGACTTCTCGTGGCCCGGTCTAACACTTGTGACGACATCTGTGTGTTTTCTACACACACTATGCAGAAAGTCAGGTGCAGCACTCAAAACATGCTGTAGCCCTCTCTTGGGTGCGCATACTTTTAACGTGAGGAAATAAAACAAGCAAGGCCTTTTTTCATTGTTCTACTTTTGCATGACGTTTTGGATCATTGAATTTGAGCAGAGGAATAAAAAAAAAACAATTTCTTTTTGCATCTCTTTTTAAGTTTCTTAGCATTGTTTTGCAAAACTACTTTGTTGTTGTGTCAATTGGCTTTCTGGGTGTTTTGAACGCATTAACTAAGGATGTGTTTGAAACAGATACATAATGAAACCAACCAGCTAAATTCATCATATCTACAAAAATTTGTCTAAAAACCAATGAATAAGAAAAAACCTATTCATTCGCACTATGAGCCCTCAGTTACTTTCGCATTTTGTAGATATTAGTCAGGTGGGGCAACTTAAATGATGGAAAAAGATGAAATTATTGGCTATATACAGTATATATATATATCTTTTCTTTTGTCTCCCTCGTCCCCTGCCACCATTTAAGATTCCTTGTAGAATGGTCTTAGCAAGGCCTGAAGATCTGGTTATGCACCCATAACCATGTTGGTAATTGGTTTGCATTCTATGCTGACAGTTCCTTCATGGTCAGCCAGGGCATCCGTCATGATACCCTCCAGAAAGACGTTAAAGAGAGTGGGGTAGAGAGGGTGTCCTTGGCGCATCATTGGAGCAGTATTTTTTTCCATCTGTCCCAGATTTTATGTTCTTTCGCCAGACATTCACGAGTCTTACTCTGAATTGTACAGACTCTGGTCTGTCCACATAGAGACCACATGCAAATCACTTCTAGACTAATTATTCATAGTGCCGTTGAATCTTACGTTAAGCCTTCAGACTTTTAATCCTACAAACTGTGCATGGAATGGCCGACTACGTGTCAAGCTGAAATGCTTGATGTGGCTAGGAGACATCTGATGTGCACATAATGCAGACACACATACACACATAAATGTTTCAAATGAAGAGTTAATAGATTTTTCAGATGGGCAGGCTGTCGCTCCTAACGAGAGCCTTATATTCCTGGGCTTGGTAAACTCATCACAGACAGAGGATGAGAACAGGCCCGGAGCAGACGGAAAAGGTGGATACAGACTGTATATTAATCTGGGTGTCACTCTTCCAGTGCTAATCACACGTAACATGTACGCATAAAACAGGAATGCTTCACAGTGGTGTCAAATCTCCCTAAAGTATGTCCACATTTCATTTTGAGCTAAAACTTAAATCACTTTTTTATCGCTACAATAACCAACATGAGATAAAATCCTTAAAATACCTGGTTGACGTTGTTAGGCTTCTCCCGACGCCCCGTCTGCACCAAAAGTTTATAAGCCAGGACTCCATCATCAGAGCCGTTTTTGTAGCTGTTGAGAGTGATGCGGCCGGCATCCCAGTCCTTGTCAAACGCCTGCTGTAATCCTGCAAGAAAGTGCAGTCAAACAGATTGGTTAGATGTTTGTAGAGGCCTGGCTATCTTCATTTTTCCACTGCAAGACCGTTCTCTCTCAAGAAATACGACTCATAGCCACCCAGGATAACATGGCACAGCAAAATGACCCTATAATAAGCTTGCTTGATTTAATACAATAACTTGGTTCCATTCTCAACCACCAAACTGACTTCAAACGTCTAAAATCTGCTGCTTTTGATCCAAAGCCATCATTAGGAGACATATCAGTAACATGTGTCTCCCTCATACTACTCTCTAATCCATATGTGCATCACTCCCCTCCTCTCGGCCCTCCCCCAAGGCCCATGCTGTGGGAGATGTTGTTTTGGGTCTTGTTCCTTGGCCTGTCTGGCTCCAATTTGTCCCTCTATTGCAGTGAGCAATATCAGAGACAGTTTTCCCTCTCTCACCCACACACTCCCTGTGTGGGTTCCAGCCGGCCCTCACACACTCACACACTCACACGCACACGCACACACACACACACACACACACACACACACACACACACACACACACACACACACACACACACACACACACACACACACACACAGACATTGTGTTCCATCCTTAGAGGCAAGTCCACGAGTGTTTCCCCAAAGCACATGGGTTCTTTCTTGGAAAGGACTAATGTGGAATTTTTTGTTTTTTATTTAGTGGCATTTGTCATTATTAGGAGCTGTCATCCATGGTACGCAACCAGGACAGTATTCAGAAGGGAATCCTGCCGTCATACAGTCATTGGTAGTCACATTGTTTACTTTCATGTAGATAC
The DNA here is from genome assembly GCF_040054535.1 of Antennarius striatus. Lineage (NCBI taxonomy): Eukaryota > Metazoa > Chordata > Actinopteri > Lophiiformes > Antennariidae > Antennarius > Antennarius striatus. The sequence goes on from NC_090778.1 coordinate 20,418,152, forward strand.
ATACATATGTATTTATGCACAATTCATAATAATGAGCTGCTGTATATGTATTAGCATAGTGTCATTGTAAACATTTTGCAACCTCATGGATGGTTTCCTACAAACTCAAGATAAAAGACAAAAAACATGACCTTAAAACTGGTGCATAAGGAAGTGATTTTTCCCATGATTAAACCGTCTTGACCACTCACATTAACCCTTACAGCCCTGTGATCACAGGGGCGTGATCACAGGGCTGTAAGGGTATAATTAGGCATTTATAACAAAACGGTATCAAATTGCTTCACCTGACACACACAAAATATTTTTTTACATCTGTGCTTTCCACTCCAATATGGGTATTCAGTGCACGCTCGTTCCTCGCAGTTAATGCCTTCCAGGAACCACTCGTGGTTAACGAATTTCGCGATATATGCGACAAACTACTTATCCTATTATTTATTGTAATTTAAACGTTTACGAACCCTCCCCATGCTGATATTAAACCACCTTCTATCTGTATTACCTTTTCCCACACTCTTATCGACTGTTTAAAGCACTTTTGTGTCTCACGAAAGTCCGAGACTCACAGAACGGAGCACATTTCCCGATGCTGTCGGCCAATAAAATGCACATATGGTATCATGTGACTGCCTACCAAAAATCCGCTATGTGGTGAAGTCGCAAGCGTTGATGCGCGAATGCGCGAGGGTGCACTGTAGTCTGGGTAGTAATTGTACAAGAAGCTCAATTTTACCTTGTAACCAGTCTCTCATGTAGTGAAGCCACATGCGCGGCAGCTGTCCGTTGTCTTCTTTCAAAACATAGCGAACAGTGTGGAACCTTTGGTGGAGCTGGTGCAGCAGAGCCTGGTGCTGGGCATAATCGGCTCGCTGCGTCACCACATACATGTTGTAGAAGGAGAAGAATTTGAACTGGGCGCCGATGAAGTCGTACTCGCTGGTCTCTCTGGGCACGATGTCCGTCAGCTCGAGGCCGTCCCTCACCTGGGTGGTCCCGTACAAACTGACTCCCAGCAGGCAGAGGAAGAGCGCAATGACAACCACCTGCAAACAGGGGATGAAGCTTCATCAATCAATTTGCTGCACAAAGAGAGAGAGAGGACAGCTTCAGCTTGGACTAATTACAACTTTAAATCGGTTTTGCATGTTCTGAATGGATGAGTGGACAGCAAAAACGTGGGGGGGGGAAATGCACGATCTGTAGTGGATTATATGTCATATTCCAAAATATGCATATGAACCATTTTAATGAAAAGGAAAAAAGCTGTCGTCTTTCATTTGCAAGATCCAAACTGACTGGTTTAGATAATCTGGCTGCTTCTTTACAGACCTGCTGCCAGACTGCTTGTGTTTTTTGCCCCATTAGACTTTTTCTGATGCAAATGTTGGCTTGATGACCGAAATTAGGATCAGAAGTCGATTTTATTATTAAAGTTTTTCTTTACGTCACCACGCAGTAATGGAAATGCATGAATCAATTTGGTAATGTGGAAAAACGTCTGACAGTGTAATGAAAATATTGAATTTTTGTTTTTTAATAATGTCAAGGAGAGACCACTGGATGATTTCAGCTCTGGAAGGCTTTAAAGCAGAGGGCCACCCACCAGAATGAGGTCAGACTTTATGTGCATCAGTGTGTGTGAGGGTGTGTGACTCAGATAGGACGTGACCACAACCGCTACCCAAGATTTCCTCCTACTTGCTCTGGTGACTAATCCTCCTGTTCAAATTATCGCCACAGTGAGTCAGCACCAGCACACTTTTACCACCCACAGAAGGTTTTCCCTTCGGCTTCCATTTCTACACACACCTGCACAGTAAACTAAGCTCACCTTGGTGGTGGTCTGCAGAAGGAAAGGAGCATAGTGCCTTTCTGCAAAGGAGGCCAGGGTCCAACGGGAGCAGGGAGGCTCCAGGCAGCGCAGGCGCAACGATCCTTCTCCAAACTGGGACAACAGGTCCCGCGTGGAGCTGTTGTTCTCCGGAGTCTGGCCAGTCGATGAGATGACTTCACCCTGAGGAAGTGAGCTTGCAGGAGGTGGGGCAGGATGAAAATGCGAGATGTATGTGGAACCTTGAGATCCCCCATTAGCCCGGCTACCGCTGTTGTTATTATTGAGATTGCTGTGATCGCTGTTGCTGCTCCTGCTGCCGCTGGCGTTGCCGCCATGATAGTCATTGCAGGGGTCGTTCCTGGTTGGGGCTGTATTGATAGGCTGCACAGAGATCTGGGATCTGGGTTCGGCTGTGGTGTAGAAGGCCTGAGTTCGTGGGTCGTACTCCGTCCTGAGCTGCACTGTGGACTGCATGGTAATTTGTGTCTGCTGGGCAAAGCCATGGCTGCTATAGGACGGAGGGGGGCTGCTGTAGCTCGGAGGAGGCGTCGGATATGAGGGTGGAGGGGTATGGTAGGAAGGGGGAGGGCTGTAGCGACTCCCGTCAGCCCCATCCAGGTACGCGTGAGGCTCAATCTGGATCACACGATTGGCATGGGGGCTGAAGAGATGAAGAGAAAAGAAACTGTCAGACTCTAGATTGTGAAAAGAAATTGTTGATTCCATCAAACATTAAATTTTACAAAAGCACTGGTTTATAAAATTGCAGCTTATGGTATTTTAAAATGTTTTACATGCTTTGTTTTATTGTGAATCAATTCTCTCTTTCTGTAAATTTGAAGTACAGTGGTACCTCTACTTATGAATGTCTCTACTTACGAAATTGTCTACTTACGAAATTTCTCAGCAGGAAAATATTACCTCTAGTTACGACAGAAATTTCGACTTACGAAAGGTAAAAATACAGTATGGGCTGATACTCGCAGCTCCCACAGGTTCCTGAATGCAACATTCATAGCTGCTCTGCCATTGGCTATTACCTAGTATCTTCCTGGCATCCCATTGGCTAAGAGGAACCTCTGTGTGGACCTAGATCGGTGTTTATGTGGGGTCCACGTCATTCAGCTCTCGACCCGTGAGGTGTTCTGATAGTTTAATGTAAATATATTAATTTTTTTGAGTACAGGTAGTCGTCAACTTACGACCTATGCGACTTACGACCAACCGACTTTACGACCACAATGTCCGGACAACGCGGGCATTCCCTCCTGCCACAGTACTCACGCTCTGAGACTCCCGCGCTCTCTTCAGTCACCACGCCGCACACACACTGTTCAGTCACACTGTGAGATCAGTAGCCCAGCCCACTACTGATGGGCTGGGCTAGTTGGGAGGCTGTGATGGAGAAATGTATGAATGGCGTATGGAAAAACTGTGTCAAGTGTTTTGTGAACTCTTCTGCTGGATTTGAAAGTGACGAAGAACTTGATCAGATTCGGGAGAAAATAGTGGAACTGGCAAAAAACCTCTCCTTGGAGTGTGAAGTGGAAGATATCGAGGAGTTGCTAGACAAAGAGTCAGGAGAACTTACGAATGAAGAACTGATCGCGCTTTTTTTTCTAAGAAGAAAGAGTGGAAGAAGAAGAGAGAAGAGAAGCAGAGAAAGAAGAGGAGGAACCAGAAAAATGTTCACCACCAAAGGCTTGTCAGAAGGCTTTTACCTGTTAAATAAACTCCTTGCACACTTTGAAGAAATGGACCCAAACATAGAAAGATTTGCAAAGATTGAACGGATGGCAAACGACGCTTTCCGTCCATATTGTGAAATTTATGAGGAGAAAAAGAAACGAACAATTCAGACAAAGCTCACAATGTTTATGAAAAGATCGTCTCCCGCTCCCACCAACCCACGCGCTGCCCCAGCTGATGATCCAGACGACCCACAGCCAAGCACCAGCGCCAGTGATGCTGGATTGAATTTTTACTTAAGAGTCGATTTACGACCAAGTCGAATAACGACCGATCTGTTGGGACCAATCGCGGTCGTAAGTCGACGACTACCTGTATTTGCAATGGACCCCAAGAAAGTGACGGAGAAAAGAGGAAAAGGAAAGACGAAGAAAGGAGTTTTTTTGTCCATATAAACAAAGAAAGAGATAATAGAAAAGCATGAGCAAGGGATTTAGTTTGGTTGATCTCGCCAAAGAATATGGCTGAAATGCATCTACAATCGCCATGTTATTAAAACAAAAGGAAGTTTAAGGAGTTTAAGGCATCGCGTGGGTGGTTGGAGAAGTTCAAAAGGAGTTCAACAAAGTTCAACAATGAGGACAGCAGTTAAAAGGTAAATGACCGTCATTATTATTCTTTACTCTGTTCTTTGTTTTTTACGTTATGCACAACTCTCATTTATTGTGTAATAATCTAATCGTAACATGTATTTGTTACATGTTTTGATGCATTTTCATGCTTTATAAAACATTTATGTCGGAATTTTTGTGGGCTTGGAACG